>NW_028257164.1:0-685 GCF_035046125.1 Drosophila serrata
TAGTCCGATTTTCATAAAACTTTGCACAAAATTGTGGAGTAATAAAAAATGGTTATGTTCCAAATTTGATCAAATTCTGTTGAAAACTGAAAGAGTAATAATTTTTTATTGTATTAATTTTTCGATCGTTCCTATGGGAGCTATAAGATATAGTAGTCCGATTTTCATAAAACTTTGCACAAAATTGTGGAGTAATAAAAAATGGTTATGTTCCAAATTTGATCAAATTCTGTTGAAAACTGAAAGAGTAATAATTTTTTATTGTATTAATTTTTCGATCGTTCCTATGGGAGCTATAAGATATAGTAGTCCGATTTTCATAAAACTTTGCACAAAATTGTGGAGTAATAAAAAATGGTTATGTTCCAAATTTGATCAAATTCTGTTGAAAACTGAAAGAGTAATAATTTTTTATTGTATTAATTTTTCGATCGTTCCTATGGAGCTATAAGATATAGTAGTCCGATTTTCATAAAACTTTGCACAAAATTGTGGAGTAATAAAAAATGGTTATGTTCCAAATTTGATCAAATTCTGTTGAAAACTGAAAGAGTAATAATTTTTTATTGTATTAATTTTTCGATCGTTCCTATGGGAGCTATAAGATATAGTAGTCCGATTTTCATAAAACTTTGCACAAAATTGTGGAGTAATAAAAAATGGTTATGTTCCAAATTTGATCAAA